>NW_027331785.1:0-20000 GCF_033568475.1 Henckelia pumila
AATGCAACATTTAACACGCGACATGCAAACTATGACATCTGAAACTGCTGGAGGATCTCATGAACCTGAGTCACTACCATGACTGGTATAAATTCTTAATCCCAAGAAATAAGTTATAATTATTTGTGTAAATTAATGATTTTCAAATTCTATTTATTTTTTTTAGATGGCGGCTATGATGGAGGATATTATGAATCAGCACACAAATGCTCTTTCAACCACAAATGGAAGTATGCGAAATTCTCCACCGCGGGAATATCATAATTTCTATTCAGAATGTTAAGGACAAGTACTTTGGTTTTTATTATCCTTTTGGTATGTTTTATGGATACTTATTTTTGATGGAGTTATTTTATTTTGTGGATTGAAGTGTGGTTTTGTTTAGTATAAAAGTACATTTGTTATTATTATTATTATTCATGAATTGTGGTTGAGAATGCACCATTATAGTATGCAATATTTAGCAGCAAACCACGACAAAAAGAGTGTATAGATGGACAAAATCTATAACAATGATTCATATAACTATTAGAAAAAAATCTATAACCATTGCTAATTCTTGATTAAACCAATTTTGAAAACTGCTTTTAAAACACATGATTATCAGATTAAGATATAAGGATGGTTTGAAAACCGCTATTGAATCAAGCATTACAAACTGTTAATAACCGCTGTTTAATCTTAGGTAACACACAAACACCAATGATTATGAAGTATTTGTGAACCGCTTCTATATCAATGTATATAAGCGGTTATTCCCCAATGCTATTGATGCATTCGCAGCGGTTCACAACCATGCTGGTAGAATCTATCGAAGCGGTTATACCACCACTGCGGGAGTATCTATCGAAGAGGTTATAGCACCGCCGCTGGAGTATCTATCAAAGCGATAATACCACCGCCGCTAAATCACTGAATTAAAAACGGGAATTTCCTGTTGCTAATAGTAGAGAATGCGACTGAAACCAAAACTGTATATCGCACAACCGCTCTAACAACTACCTACAGACGCGGGTTCGCACCCCCCCCCCCCAATTGGTGTCCAATCGCAAGGGTTATAGGAGATGTACCACCGGGGTCTATTACTGCTTCTAAAAGCTTTAGCTGCGCCGACAGACGAGACGGGAAATGAACTGGAGGTAATTATTTAGAAGCGATGGCAGACCACTTCTAAAGCCTATAATTTACCATTTCGAAAGTCTTTTTTCTAGTGAAATACCGAATAAAATCTTAATATAGAAACCTCTAATGACCCATGCTACCAAGCCCTGGTCACCAACCAACCACTGATCTCGCTTCTGGTCTACCTGCAAACCTGCCCGTCGAATGGGGTGTCCGAGATAAAAGCAAGGACGTGAGCGCTAACTCCTAGTACAAAAATATCAAGTATGCAAGTCTATATGATGCATGCAACATGAAATATGAATGCTCTGGTAAACTGAGATCATAACTGGAATAACATGCTCAGAACATAGGCGCCTCCGGTATGCACACGCTGCTCTAAATATTTAATGGGTGCCACACATACTGAACCTCATTTTGGATTATCGTCATCCTGGGTAAACCACACATGCTGCCCCATTGGTCCAGTGGGTGTCACACGGTTGAAAGAGTGGGTGCCCGGTTAGCCAACTTGTGGCTAAGGGCTTTTATGACTCTATGTATAAACAATCTTTGTTTATATAATTTTACATTCATTAATGACATTTTCTTTGTCTTTCTGTAAGAGTGGGTGCCCAGTGAGCCAACTGTGTGGCTATGGGCTTTGTTGACTCTTTGTATAAACAATCTTTTGTTTAATATTATTTACACTTTTATGGCAATGACTTTATATTACTTCATATTGTTATATTGTGATATACTATTGTTGTTTTGATAAAGACCTTGAATATACTATAGTGTATGTAAGATGTGGTAGAACATGGAGATGTCTATCATGAAATACATCTTATAGTCACTGTATATTCTAAAACCGTTCCTAGTCGATTGAGCCGTCCGATAATAAGGATAAGGATCGCTCGAGTTTGAGACTAGCATTTGCGATGCGGAGTACCACGTTTCATTGGTAGGGAACATGGAGATGTTCGAAGCATGCAAATGGATATTCATAGGATGAATAGTCGAACTACCCTATCCGGACTTTCCAAGTGGTTATCACTTATCGAGTGGATAAAGTCCGCGGTTTTGGTTGTACACCATTAGTCCTTACGACTTGAAACATCATGGAGACTCTATATGCTAGTACTGTGCTTTGACTCGTTTACCGACTCTGAGGGGGTCATCAGGTGTCGAGATTGGGTACAGTTACGACACATATAGGAGTCAATGCATTGTTGTCAAGGATTCACCACATACTTGCGAGTGTGGATATCCTATGCGATCTGAGGAGATATTAGTGTGACAAATCTCTGGCCAGAGTACTTGATGTGATTTAAGAAATGGTTTCTTAGTAGCACATGCGATGTCACTAATTTGATCTTCAAGATGTATTGCATAGTTATCGAATCTTGAGCGACTCTCGATATACCAATGGTTGTTGATTCGATCGGGATATATGGATGAAGGGACCGTACTGTACGTTAACCAAAATCTACTGGTTCTTGTAGGCACTATCAGTGATACCTAGGGAATCATGGGGCGATGTTGCTAGGCGCTTTACCATGATTCGTTGGGCAAGTCGGAAAGTGTTGTTCCGAGTCACAAGGAGTTGTGAGCCCACGGCTAGCTGTATCCCTGAACCATTGAGGGTCACACAGTGTAATGGGGTTTTAATCCCCGTTGAGATAGTTAAATTTAAAGAGTTAAATTTAATGAACTAAGGAGTTGGACTTCTTAAATAAGAGTAAGGGAGTAGGATTTCCTAAAATGACATAGGGATGGACATTTTTGGAAACCACTGAATTCGGATTCAGGAAAATTTATTTTGACTTTAAAACGTGCAGAAATGGTTTCTGTGCACATTGGTGAAATCGTTTCATCAATCGGAGTCACGATGAATTTTATATTAATTTCTGAACGAGCGGGCTTTGCTTGTCGGGCCCCAGCTTATGACTAATGGGCCCTAAGGTGTTAGTGGCCTGCATTATAAATAAGTTATTTCAGTACAGAAATTACACACGATAGCTCATAATTTTGAGAGAAAAAATCGAAACCCTAGCCCCTCTCTCAAGCTTGGCCGTCGCCCCCCCTCCCTCTCTGTCTGAGAAATTCCGGTCTGTGATTTTGAATTGCAGTCTGGAATAGCGAATCAAATTCGTGTATTCTCTTCGCAGAAAACTTCTGATAGATTTTCTAGTGCAATCTATCAGAGGGATTAAACCTCTGTTCGTGGACCTGATTGAAGGCGTTCATCGGTTCCAGGGAGAGACAACAAGAGCAGAATTGTTCTGTTGGTGTCCATTAATCTCGTTGCGAGATTTGAGGTAAAATTTATTTAATTGTTATTTAAATTTTACACACACGTAATTCAATCGATGAACGGTTGATACCCATACCATGGAAACGTTCCATGAAAAATTTTTAAACTTCCGCTGCACCGGGTATCAATCGTAATTGGTCTGGGAACTCGCCAGTTTTCCAACAGTGGTATCAGAGCCAGGTTGCTCAGATCAATCGATTGAATAATCAATTGTACAAAATTTTTGAGTCTCGGTTTATGAAACAAAATAAATATTTTAATAAAAAAAAAATTTTTTTTTTCGGGGCAAAACCCGGGCAGCGATTGGATCGCTGCCCGGTGGGGCAGCAATTGTTGCTGCCCCGGGCGGCGCACGGCGCCGCCCAAAGGGGGCGCACGGCGCCGCCCAGGGCAGCGCTGTGCGCTGCCCAGCGCAGCGCTGGGCGCTGCGCAGGGCAGCGCTCGGCGCTGCCCAGGGGCGGCGCTCGGCGCCGCCCAGGGCAGCGCACGGCGCCGCCCAGGGGCGGCGCCAGGCGCTGCCCTAAGGGGGCAGCCGGGCTGCCCCCGGCCCGCGCCCCGGGTGCGGGCCAACCCGGGAGTGTCCCGGGTGGCCCGCGGGAAAAATTAATATTTTATTAAAAATTAATTTTAATATGTTAAAATTTTATTTTTGGTCCGGTCAAAAATTGTTTTTGATTGGTTCACGAGATTTCGGATCGAATTGTTCGAGTCCGTAAATTTTAAAATTGATTTTGGATAAATTTGAATTTTGGAAAATTTTAATATTTTATCCGTAAATTGAATTTTGAAATCAATTATTTTGGTACAATTGATGATAAGATATGATCTTATGATATATTGAGTAAAATATGATTTTATTTGTAAAATTGGATTTTATAGATAAAATATGATTTTATTTGATATGGAGATAAAATATGATTTTATATGTGAAATGTGATTTTATATATAAAATATGATTTTATCTTGTTTAAATTTGAATTGCCACAGCATGTTATCCAATAAATTAATTTTGAATTAAATGTTATTGGATAAGGATGATCGATTGCCATGACCAATTTTGTAGGTGTATGTTAGGAATTTACATTTTGTCTTTATTGTTGTTGGTTTTATTAATGGGCCTGGTTTATGGCCCGATATGAATGTCATATGTAATAAAAGTGGGCTTGGTTTATAGCCCGTTCCCACCCCCTAAAAATGTATCCCTACTTGTCATTGTTATTTATTGTAAATACATTAGATTTAGTGGGAGATCAAGATTTGAAGATGGTGGGCCCAGCAGACAATGAAGACTGAAGAAATGTAAATTGGAAGCATATGTAATAGGATTGCATTTGCATACTGCATATTACCTAGGATTGGACTAAGACCCGTGATTGGCAACCACGGGTCAATTAGAAATGGAATCGATCATCATATATAATATGTGATATTATGATTGTATGCATGTTTAGACATAAATTGCGTGAATCCGGCAATGCATGCAATAAATTAAATATGATGAGACAAATATTTTTATAAATAAAATCCCTCATTTTAAATATGATTTAAAATTTATATCAAGATAAATAAAGGAAATTTAAATATTGTTTAAATGTTCCTACCTTCCATCAACGGTCAATGTATGTGATGCTACCCGCGGATACGGTCCGGCTCATATTATTGGGGGGCCCGTCCGTCGGAAAGCTGTACATTGGATCGACAAATGTTGTAAGTTGGGTGGAACTCCCATGGGATCGGCTCATATTATTGGGGGATCCACATGGCGACCGTCCATCACAACTTAATATTGATGGGTCATCTTGACATGTCACTTTAAACGGCGTCATATTATTGGGCCCTTATTGGACATGAGGTAAACACATGGGGGTTGCTTTGGAAGCAATTGGGCTCTACCTTTTGAGAATTATGGTTGGCTGATATTATTCGGGACCATAAGTTTGTCAATTGGACTCCATGTTCTCACTAAGGAAAAAGTTTCCCGTTTTCACTAGAGGGTGGTGAAATCGTTAAAATAGTGGGAGTGAGATTCATAAAATAAAATTCGCCAATTTTATGTCTTAGTAAATTATTTAAACAATCATCGATAATTGTCTGTTTTATCTCAGTAATCCACATGCTTCTGTTCTCCAACAAAACAAACTTATTGACGCAAACAATACAGAATGATTCCATAAGTTAAGATTGTCCTAAGTTCGGAAAAGATTTTCTAAAGTGTTAGAAAAGGCTTCTCCGAAAACAGCCCCGGCTGATGTAACTGCCGAAAGGTTGGCCGAACTAGAGAAATGGTTGGACCATGATCTCAAGGCCAAATGTTACATGCAAAATTGGACAAGTCTAAACAAGTTTGCCATCATTGCAAGAAACCCGGTCATTGGAAACGTAACTGCAAGGAATACCTCAAGCAGTTGCGAACTGCAAAGGGTATGTTTTACATTAAAATGTTTTTCTTAATACTACTTCTTGGGTATTGGATACCAGATGTAGATCTCATATTTGCAATGAGTTGCAAATGATGACAAGAAGTAATAGGCTAAGGATGGGTGAGACCCAGTCAAGGCTCGGGAATGGTTCCAGAGATAAATCCAAAGCTATAGGAGACATTTTTGCAGAACGGTTTTAAATTATTGTTGAGAGATGTTTTATTTGTGCCAGATTTAATTAAAAACATTATTTCTATTTCTATGCTTGATAGAGATGGTTATTCTTGTAATTTTGTGAATGGGATTTGCAATATTTACAAGAATAATGTTTAATTGGAAATGGACAACTTGAAAACGATCTATACAATTTAAAACTAAAAGACGTTCCAGTGAATTGTATTGACAAACCGGCGACAACAAACAAAAGGAAAATCGATAGTCAAAACCCGGCAAACCTTTGGCACGCTAAACTAGGTCATATTTCCTCAAGGAAGATGAACAAGCTAGTGGGAGAGGGCATGTTTGATATGTCTGATATTAACTCTCTACCTACTTGTGAATCCTGCCTAAAAGGAAAAATGACTAAATCTCCTTTTAAGGGGAAACCTGAGCGTAGTCAGAATCTGTTGGATTTGATCCATACAGATGTTTGTGGTCCATTTAGAGTAGGGACTCAACATGGCCACACCTACTTCATTACCTTTACTGATGATTATTCAAGGTATGGGTATTTATATTTAATGAAATATAAGTCTGAAGCATTTGAAAAGTTCAAAGAATTCAAGGCTGAAGTAGAAAACAAGCTAGGTAAAAGTATTAAAGCACTTCGATCGGATCGAGGTGGAGAATACTTGAGTACCGAGTTTTTGGACTATCTAAAAGAGAATGGGATTCTCTCTCAGTGGACTCCTCCTATGACACCACAGCTTAATGGTGTATCGGAGCGTCGTAATCGAACTTTGTTGGACATGGTTCGATCTATGATGAGCTTCACTGAGCTTCCACCTTCGTTTTGGGGCTATGCGCTTGAAACGGTGGTATTGTTGTTGAACAACGTCCACACTAAAGCAGTGGACAAAACACCATACGAGTTATGGAATGGCAAAGCTCCTAAGTATTCGTACTTGAGGATTTGGGGATGTCCTGCTTACGTGAAGCGGACAGTGGGAGATAAGTTGGATAGTCGATCCAGCTTGTGTTATTTTGTGGGGTATCCGAAGAATTCAATCGGATATTATTTCTATTATCCTGCTGAAACAAAGGTGTTTGTTTCTAGGAATGCCACCTTCTTGGAGAAGGAATTCTTATTGGATAAGAAAGGCGAGATGATGGAACTCGAAGAAGTTCGAGAAGAACCCGAAATACAAAATAACGATCCCACACCTCAGGAACCATTGCTGGACACGCCTGCACCTAGAAGATCCGAGAGGACTTCTAGACCTCCAGTTCGATATGGTCTTCTTCTTGAAGAGGGTCAAGATGAACCCGACATTGGATGTGATCCAAGAAGCTTCAAGGAAGCAATTTCTGATGCGGATTCGAATTTATGGCTTGAAGCTATGCAGTCAGAATTGGATTCGATGCATACTAACCAAGTCTGGTCTTTAGTGGATCCTCCCGATGGAATTGTTCCAATAGGGTGTAAATGGATCTACAAAAGAAAGCTTGGGCCTGATGGTAAGGTATTGACCTACAAGGCGCGATTGGTGGCTAAAGGTTATACTCAAAGGCAAGGAGTTGACTATGACGAAACCTTTTCACCAGTTGCAATGTTCAAGTCCATAAGAATCCTTATTGCCATAGCTGCATGGTATGACTATGAGATATGGCAAATGGATGTGAAGACTGCTTTTCTTAATGGAGACATTAAGGAAGAAATCTATATGAAGCAGCCTGAGGGGTACACATCCATGGGAAGCGAGCATAAGGTATGCAAGCTTCAGAGATCAATTTATGGTCTAAAACAAGCATCAAGAAGTTGGAACCAGAAATTTGATGAAACAATAAAAGATTTTGGTTTCATCAAGAACCCGGAGGAACCTTGCGTGTACAAGAAAGTAGTTAAGGATGCGGTGACATTCTTAGTACTTTATGTTGATGACATCCTACTCATTGGGAATGATGTAGGGATGTTGCAGTCAACAAAGATATGGTTATCAGGTAGATTTTCGATGAAGGATTTGGGTGAGGCATCCTACATTCTTGGGATACAGATCTATAGGGATAGATCTAAGAGAATGATAGGACTCACTCAATCAACCTACATCGATACCATATTGAAACGGTTTTCAATGGATGGGTCCAAGAGAGGACATCTACCCATGTGTCATGGAGTTTCTCTATCCAAGTCTATGTGTCCCAAGACTGATGCAGAGATAGAGAATATGACACATGTACCATATGCGTCAGCTATAGGTAGTATCATGTATGGGATGATATCTACCAGACCGGATGTAGCATTTGCTCTGAGTGTCACGAGCAGATATCAGTCTAATCCTGGTCAGATGCATTGGAAAGCCGTGAAGGACATTCTTAAGTACTTGCGAAGGACTAAGAATATGTTCATGGTTTATGGAGGACGAGAACTCAAACTGGAAGGCTATACCGACTCTAGCTTCCAAAGTGATGTGGATGACTCGAAGTCAACCTCTGGATTTGTGTTCATGCTCAATGGTGGTGCTGTCTCTTGGAAGAGTTCCAAGCAGGACACCACAGCGGATTCCACCACTGAGGCTGAATACATTGCAGCATCAGCTGCTGCTAAAGAGGCCGTTTGGATGAGGAATTTCGTCCAAGAGTTGGGCGTCATTCCTGAATTTGTTGGTCCAGTCCCGGTGTACTGCGACAACACGGGTGCCGTTGCTCAAGCAAAGGAACCAAGGTCTCATCAAAGATCCAAACACGTACTGAGGAAATACCACATAATCCGGGAGATTGTGGAAAGAGGAGACATCAGTGTCGAACGAGTGGCCTCTGCAGACAATATCGCTGATCCACTTACTAAGCCTTTGCCAGGACCATTGTTTGACAAACATCGCGAAGCAATGGGTCTACGTAGTATGACTAGTTGGCTATAGGGCAAGTGGGAGATTGTAAGAGTGGGTGCCCAGTGAGCCAACTGTGTGGCTATGGGCTTTGTTGACTCTTTGTATAAACAATCTTTTGTTTAATATTATTTACACTTTTATGGCAATGACTTTATATTACTTCATATTGTTATATTGTGATATACTATTGTTGTTTTGATAAAGACCTTGAATATACTATAGTGTATGTAAGATGTGGTAGAACATGGAGATGTCTATCATGAAATACATCTTATAGTCACTGTATATTCTAAAACCGTTCCTAGTCGATTGAGCCGTCCGATAATAAGGATAAGGATCGCTCGAGTTTGAGACTAGCATTTGCGATGCGGAGTACCACGTTTCATTGGTAGGGAACATGGAGATGTTCGAAGCATGCAAATGGATATTCATAGGATGAATAGTCGAACTACCCTATCCGGACTTTCCAAGTGGTTATCACTTATCGAGTGGATAAAGTCCGCGGTTTTGGTTGTACACCATTAGTCCTTACGACTTGAAACATCATGGAGACTCTATATGCTAGTACTGTGCTTTGACTCGTTTACCGACTCTGAGGGGGTCATCAGGTGTCGAGATTGGGTACAGTTACGACACATATAGGAGTCAATGCATTGTTGTCAAGGATTCACCACATACTTGCGAGTGTGGATATCCTATGCGATCTGAGGAGATATTAGTGTGACAAATCTCTGGCCAGAGTACTTGATGTGATTTAAGAAATGGTTTCTTAGTAGCACATGCGATGTCACTAATTTGATCTTCAAGATGTATTGCATAGTTATCGAATCTTGAGCGACTCTCGATATACCAATGGTTGTTGATTCGATCGGGATATATGGATGAAGGGACCGTACTGTACGTTAACCAAAATCTACTGGTTCTTGTAGGCACTATCAGTGATACCTAGGGAATCATGGGGCGATGTTGCTAGGCGCTTTACCATGATTCGTTGGGCAAGTCGGAAAGTGTTGTTCCGAGTCACAAGGAGTTGTGAGCCCACGGCTAGCTGTATCCCTGAACCATTGAGGGTCACACAGTGTAATGGAGTTTTAATCCCCGTTGAGATAGTTAAATTTAAAGAGTTAAATTTAATGAACTAAGGAGTTGGACTTCTTAAATAAGAGTAAGGGAGTAGGATTTCCTAAAATGACATAGGGATGGACATTTTTGGAAACCACTGAATTCGGATTCAGGAAAATTTATTTTGACTTTAAAACGTGCAGAAATGGTTTCTGTGCACATTGGTGAAATCGTTTCATCAATCGGAGTCACGATGAATTTTATATTAATTTCTGAACGAGCGGGCTTTGCTTGTCGGGCCCCAGCTTATGACTAATGGGCCCTAAGGTGTTAGTGGCCTGCATTATAAATAAGTTATTTCAGTACAGAAATTACACACGATAGCTCATAATTTTGAGAGAAAAAATCGAAACCCTAGCCCCTCTCTCAAGCTTGGCCGTCGCCCCCCCTCCCTCTCTGTCTGAGAAATTCCGGTCTGTGATTTTGAATTGCAGTCTGGAATAGCGAATCAAATTCGTGTATTCTCTTCGCATAAAACTTCTGATAGATTTTCTAGTGCAATCTATCAGAGGGATTAAACCTCTGTTCGTGGACCTGATTGAAGGCGTTCATCGGTTCCAGGGAGAGACAACAAGAGCAGAATTGTTCTGTTGGTGTCCATTAATCTCGTTGCGAGATTTGAGGTAAAATTTATTTAATTGTTATTTAAATTTTACACACACGTAATTCAATCGATGAACGGTTGATACCCATACCATGGAAACGTTCCATGAAAAATTTTTAAACTTCCGCTGCACCGGGTATCAATCGTAATTGGTCTGGGAACTCGCCAGTTTTCCAACACTTTCTTCATATTGTTATATTGTGATATTCTATTGTTGTTTTGATAAAGACCTTGAATATACTATAGTGTAAGTAAGATGAGATAGTGAATAAAGAGAGATCACTATTATGAAACACATCTTATAGTCACTGTATATTCTAAACAGTTTCTAGTCAATTGAGCCATCCGCTAATAAGGATAAGGATCGCTCGAGATTGAGACTAGCATTTGTGATACCAAGTACCACGTTTTATTGGTAATGGACATGGAGATGTTCAAAGCATGCAAATGGATATTCATATGATGAATGATCGAACTACCCTATTCGGACTTTTCAAGTGGTTATTATTATTTGAGTGGATAAGTCCGCGATTTTGGTTGTACACCATTAGTCCTTACTACTTGAAACATCATTGAGACTCTATATGCTATTACTGTACTTTGACTCGTTTACCGACTCTATTGGGGTCATCAGGTGTCGGGATTGGGTATAGTTACGACACATATAGGAGTCGATGCTTTGTTGTCAAGGATTCACCACATACTTGCGAGTGTGGATATCCTATGCGATCTGAGGAGATATTAGTGTGACGAATCTTTGGCCAGAGTACATGATGTGTTTTAGGTTATTCGGTTTCCTAGTAGTACATGAGATGTCACTATTTGATCTTCAAAATGCGTTGCATAGTTATCGAATCTCGAACGACTCTCGATGTACCAATGGTTGTTGATTCGATCGGGATATATGGATGAAGGGACCGTACTGTACGCTAACCAAAACCTACTGGTTCTTGCAGGCACTATCAGTGGTACCTAGGGAATCATGGGGCAATGTTGCTAGACGCTCTTACCATGATTCGATGGGTAAGTCGAAAATTGTTGTTCCGAGTCACAATGAGTTGTGAGCCCACGGCTAGCTGTATCCCTGAACCATTGAGGGTCACACAAGTAATGGATTACTAAACCCCGTTGAGATAGTTAAATTTAAAGAGTTAAATTTAATGAAAGAGAAGTTGGGCTTCTTAACTAAAGGGAGTGGAATTTCCTAAAATGACATAGGGATGGACATTTTTGGAAATCACTGAATTCGAATTCAGAAAAATTATCTTGACTTTAAAAGGTGCAGAAATGGTTTCTGTGCACATTGGTGAAATCGGTTTATCAATCGGAGTCATGATGAATTTTATATTAATTTCTATAATAACGAGCTTGGATTGTTGGGCTTAAGTTATGGATTGTGGGCCCTAAGGAGTTAGTGTCCTAATACAATTATAACTTAATCTAGTCTAGAAATTATATATAAATACATGTGTAGGGTTCGAAAATAATCACTTTTTCCTCTTGCAATTTTTGAATTACACACAAATATTTTCAAGGGGATTTTTCGAAAATCCTCTACTCCCTTTTGAGAAAATTCGGTCTGTGATTTTTCTGAAAAGTCACTTTCTGAATTAACAGATCAAATCTGTTTATTCTCTACGATAAACATCTGATTGATTTCTAGTGCAATCAATCAGAGGGTTTCTGTTTTCTATTCGTGGACCTAATTCCGAAGATTGATCGAGCAAGTCATCGGTTCCCGGGATTTACAAGAAGAGCAGATTAAATTCTGTTGGAGTCCATAATCAAGCCTTAGCTTGAAGAGGTAAAAATATTTAATTGTGAATTTATATTTTACTTGCAAGATTTTAATCGTTTGGATTTGATACCCAAGATATGGAATCGTTCCATATCGAAAAATAAAATTTTTAAACTTTCGCTGCTCCGGGTATCACATCCGTGTGATCAGAGAACGCGTGTTCTAACAATGGTACCCGATCATACAAGAAAAAACCCTAGGGTTGAGCGACCCTAGAAACACTGGGTATCTCAAAAGGATAACATGCTCAACATGGTATGCAAATGCTGCATACAAATCATGAACAATATATCATCATGCATCTCATGACAGGTTATAATGCAACACATAATAATGCAACACATAAACATGCAACTCAGCTGGCTATCTCAGTCTGTACTTACGTACTTCAAATACTAGTCTAGCTGTCCAACTGTCTATAGTCCAAGCCTATAAGCCAAGACAATACCATATTACTATAAATTATCTAAAAGTCTTAATTAGACTACTAGCTACTCCCAATATTTACTAAGAGTCTAGATTTATACATGCGTCCATATTTAGCCCGCTGATGTCGAAGACCCTGACCCAAGCACAGCTTCTCTAGAACCTTTTTAGCACCTTGCTAGTGCCCAACCCTTGAGAATATAACCCAAAACACTCAAATATAGACTAATGGTTAAAAAACCCTCTGAATTTTCACTTTAAAATTAGGTTTGAATGCTCATTTATTGGTCAGGGATTGGAAGTTCCGATCTGGGTTCGAACCTCTAATCTGGGTTCGGAAGCTCCGATCTGCGCATGATTCCCACGTGTAGAGAGCATTTTGACACCTCAGGCTACCGATGAGTTTGGAAGTTCCGATCTTGGATCAAAAGCTCCGAACTGCCACTTGTCCAATCCCCTTTGACACCTGGTTCCTGTTGAGTTCGGAAGATCTGAACTGGTTCGAAAGTTTCAAACTGCTACACTTTTTTCGAATTGGTTTGGCTGCTTTCGAACTATCCGAGACCCCGGAACCCTCCCTACCATTTTCGCACATTCTAGAGTTGATTTTTCACTTATTTTCACCAAATAATGAATCCTTAATCATGTTTTGCCTCTTTTAAAATTATATGCCATTTCATAATATGCAAAATAGAACTCGGGTTACTACAGTCCAAAAAAAAAATACTGGACGTGAGGGACTGCACTCAATACGATAAGCATGAGTATACAAACCTAATATGATGTATGCAAATGACTGGGTGTTGGTTATCACAAGTCCTGCTCAGTTTAGGTGTCAATGATTATGTAGTACCATCTGGGTTCAGCTCCGTTGGGTACATCCACACACTCATCTAGATCACCGTAGCATCAATCTCCGTCAGCACGACTTCTCCCAGTGTTTGAAAATATAATAAAGAAATATAGGGCTGAGCTATCCTACTACAAAGGCTATCTTGAAGGAGACTCGGCTCAAGATGATTATGCATCATAATACATCAAAGCAGTAAAACATGTATCGGCACATAAAATGCAGTATATAAGCATGCATACTCATTGGCTATCTTAGTCAGTACTTACGTACCTCACTAAGACAGTCCTAGTAGCAAAAATCTAGGGTCCAAGCCTACAGGCCAATATTACCATATCACTAATACTAATCTAAAAGTCTTAACTAAGATAAAATATAATCCTTAATACTATTAGATATCTAGGGTTATACATGCATCCGACGTCAGCCCTTTGCTGTCGAAGGCCCTAACTCCGGGACACAGCTCCGCTACGACTTCGGAAGTGCCTCACTACTTCCCGGACCATGCCTAGATGGCTGGAAACGCCCAAGAAACACCAAGACAAGAGAGGGAAGTTGCAATGATCGGAATCTCCGATCCCCACTTTGGAAGCTTCAATCTTTGCATGCCAGCCACGTTGCTAGACTATCCTGATTGCAAGCTCTGATATCATATTCGGACATTTTGATCTCATACGTGCAATTGCATGTCTAAACACTGATGACACCTCACTAATTGTGCATGTCATAACCTTCAGAAGCTCCGATATCACGTTCGGAAGGTCCGAACTCACCCTTTGTTTTCGATCTTCAGCTGCTCGCACCGAACCCACATCGAAAATTCTAATTTGTTCGGTGGTTTCGAAGCCCTGATTCCACATTTATGATCCGATTAATCACTTAGTTAATTTAGATTGAAATCCTTAATCATGTTTAACCATTAAGCTCGTAAAATGGTGTACGAGTTACTACATTCTCCCTACCTTAAGAGATTTTGTCATCAAAATCAAGCCTGAGGATACTAAAACCAAACGGTAAAATGTCTTTATTACAAATGAATATTTTACAAAGTACAATTGCTGAAATCAAAAGAAGATGCATCCTTAAAATGCATACGACTCTCTAACTCCCAAGTCGCTTCCTCGGTGCTTCAACGATGCTACTGCAACATGATCAGATGTATGCTCTTTTTCCGAAGTAATTTCTATTTCCTACCAATGATCATGAGGGGTCTCTCATGTACGACAGATCTTGTTCTAACAAAACTTCCATCGGATGCAACAAATGAGACTCATCCGCGACGTACTGTCTCAGCAAGAATACGTGGAACACATCATGAATGCTGGAAAGATAGGGCGGAAAAGCCAACCTGTAGGCTACATCTCCAACCTTCTCGAGAATCTCTAATGAACGTATGAACCTCGGAAATAATTTACCGTTCAATCCAAACCTCATCATCTTCCGGAAAGGTGAAACTCTCAAGAAAATGTTCTCACTCTAAAACATTAGAGGTCTATGCTGCGTGTTGGCATAACTGACTTGCCGATCCTGAGCAGCTCTAAATCCTTGTCCGATCAACTCTACTTTGTCGGCAATCTTTTGGACTAAATCTAGTTCCTCAACCCAATGCTCGCCAACCTTGTCCCAAAACAACGGTGTACGACAACGACTTTCGTACAAAGCCTCAAAATGTGTCATGTCAATACTGCTATGGTAGCTGTTATTACACGCAAACTCAACTAAGGGCAAATGATATTGTCAGGCTGGCCCAAAATCCATCACGGAAGCTTTGGGCATGTCCTCGAGGGTGCGAATCATCCGATCTGACTGATCATCGATCTCAGGATGATAATATGTACCCAAACTCATTAAAGTACCCAAGGCACACTTGAAAATACCCCAAAACTTGAAGTTAAACCTCGGATCTCTGTCACTGACGATACTCAATGGATTCCCATGCAGGCGAACAATCTCTTGAACGTAGAGTCACACCATCTAATCAAAAGTAAAGTCTCGATTATACAGAAAAAAGTATGTAGACTTAGACAACCGGTCTACAACAACCCAAATCGCATCACTGTTCCTAGAAGATAACGACAAATGGGTGACAAAGTTCATTGTCACGTGCTCCTACTTACATTCAGGAATCACCAAGATCTGAAGCAACCCTATGAGTTTTCCGAACTTTACCTTGACTTGCTGAAAAACAAGGGATCACGACTAAAACTGGTAAACACTGCACTTCATACCTTTCCAACAGAACCTCGTTTGCAGATCCTTGTACATATTCATACTGCCTGGTTGCACAGAGAATCTAATATGATGTGCCTGAGACAAGATTTCGTCTCTCAACGTTGAATCATAAGTAAATACCACACGGTCTAAAAGACACAACAAACCATCTGTCTGAAGGTGAAAACCAGATGCACTGTCTTCCTGAGATAACCGAGTTAGCTTCTGAGTCTTCGTATCTAAGAATTATGCTTCCCTGATGTGAGTGCACAAGTCTGCTCCGCAATCACTGAAGAAACTTGAATCCTCAGCCATTGCTTCTTATGGCGAAGGTAAATCCCAAGGAACAAAACTTTTGTACCACTAGAGAAACTGCACTGGTACGAAGGGAACTAACGTACACTTTAAGACTAAGTGCATCAGCAGCCGGATTTGAAGAATCTCGATGGTACTTGATCTCTCAATCGTAATCCTTCACAGATCCATCCATCGGCGCTGCCTCATGTTCAAATCTTCCTGAGTGAACAAATATTTCAAACTCTTGTGATCCGAGAAAATCTCAAACCGCTCATCGTACAGATAATTTCGCCAAATATTCAAAGAAAATTCAATGACAGCGAGCTCTAAATCATGTACGGGACAATTCTCATCGTGAGTCTTCAGCTGTCTGGAGGCTTAGGCAATCACATGCCCATTCTGAGTCAACACACACCCTATAGCCTGGAGAGAAGAATTTTTGTAGACTATGAAGCCACCAAGACAAGATGGCAAAGCTAACACACGAGCTATCGTCAAACGGTGTCGCAACTCGTGGAAAATTTCCTCACATTATGTAGACCAAATTAAAGAACATCTTTCCTCGTCAGCTGATTCAAAGGTCTAGCTATCTACGAGAAATTCTCGATGAAATGACGGTAGTACCCTGCTAAGCTCAAGAATCTACAAATCTTGGAGTCTATCGTCGACCACAACCAATTCAGAATTGTCTCTGTCTTACTAAGATCAAATGAAACTCCGTCTCTAAAGATCACATGACCAAGAAAGACAACTCTATCAATCCAGAACTCACACTCGCTGAGTTTGGTACTGCCTTTCCCGCAAAATATGTGACTATCTTGAGATGGAAAACATGCTTGTCAATGATGTGCGAGTAGATCAGGATGTCTTCAATGAACACTACCACAAAATTATCCAAGTAATCTTGGAAAACCTTGTTCATCAAATCCATGAAGACTGCAGAAGAATTCGCAAGTCCAAAAAGCATCACTAAAAACTCATAGTGACCATACCTTGTACGAAAAGCTGTCGTTTGAATATCCTAGTCTCTAACCCGCAACTGATTATATCCGACCTCAAGTAAATCTTGGAGTACACAGAAGTTCCCTGAAGCTGATCAAACATATCATCTATGCGTGGTAAAGGATACTTATTATTAACTGTCACTTAATTCAGTTGTCTGTAGTCAATGAAAATATGCATCAAACCGTATTTTTTCTTGACAAATAGAACTGGGGCTCCCCAAGGTGAAACACTCGATCGGATACAACCCTTGTCAAGTAGATCATTTAACTGGTGCTTCAACTCTCTCATCCTTAACGGTGCCAGAAGATAAGGCGCTCTAGAAATCGGTGATGTTCTTGGCATCAACTCAATCCCAAACTCTATCTCGCAAACAGGAGGTAATCTCAAAATCTCATCAAGAGATACATCCGGAAACTCTTGGACCAGTGGTATATCCAAAATATCCGAACCCTTAGAGGATGTGTCAATGGAATAGATAAGGTAGTCTTATCCGCCAGACTCTAAATATCTCAGAGCAGATACAATAGGCATCGGGGGTTGCGCTCCCTCACCATAAAAGTACCACACATCACCATCCTTTGGAAGAAACTGGACAAACCTTTGGTAGCAATCCACTATAGCTTGATGGACATTCAAAAGATCAATCTCGATGATGTAATCAAAATCATCGATCGCTAACACCATTAGATTAGCGCACAACTGATGACCCTCGAACTCAAGAGTACAACCTACCACTAGAAGCTTAGATAAAACTTCCTGACCCATCGAAGTCGATACGGCTAACATAACGTCTAAGGAAATGTAGGGAAATCAAAATTTCTTGACAAATTGTACAGAGATAAGCGAATGTGATGTACTGGTGTGAATCAAAATGTGAACAGGTATATCACATAAGCTAAAGGTACCTGAAATCATGCGTTTACTTTCGGCATGAACATGCTCCTGGTTTAGTGCAAAAACTTAACCATGAATACGTGGGCGCAAGGTGTACGAACCATGGGATGAATCCTTAGGGCGCTGCTGAATGGTAGGCTGGGAAACACTACCCGATCCACCACGGTTAGGAAAATTTTTCTTCATATGACCCATCTTTCCGCATAAGAAACAAGCCCCAGAAACACGATGGCACTCATCATATGGGGGTTTCCTCCCATAGTTCTCACAACGACTCTCCTTCTTATTCTTCTTCTTTCCAAAATGAACATTACCAGAGCCAGAAGATGATGATGAAGATCCTCGCTTCTTGAACAACTGAGCACGCGGACCCAAAGAACTAGCAGGTCAAGAAGATTAAACAGCTTTGCATGGCTCACACTGATCTTCTACTATCAGCAATGGTTCGCTAAGCCCTCATTAGAAGTTGGGTCATCACAGACAGTGACCAGGTCAAAGATCTCGTTATTTAGACACTGAAAGAAGTGGTCATAATTTGCCTCACAACTAGTTCCAATATGCGTACAAAACGATAAAAGATCAATGCACTGCTGTTGATATTCATCTACAGTCATGGAGCCTTGCTTCTGATTGAGAAACTCAATTGCCTTCGCCTAGTGGAGGGCCAAAAGAAAGTGCAACTACGAGAATAGCTTACGAAAATCCATCCACAAAATATGACCTTGGTCCTGGAGCATCTATGTGGACGTGGATCTCCACCACATGCGGGCACGAACCTCCAAGATAAAAGTAGTGGCCTCCACTTTCTGAGCAGTCAAAAACATGGAAACAACTCTCCATGCGCTCTAGCCAATCCTCGACTGCCTCCAGAGTCTCGTCTACCACCACAGGCCTAAGCCCCATATGAAGGAACATACGCATCTCAAAATGATTTCTACCCTCGAGGTGATGGGAGTGTGTACGGGGACATCTCTGGGCAACATCGTCTCCCCAACGACCTATGCTACCATGGATCTCGTCATCTCTACCGGCCATCTAAAAGGATTAGTGCACATCAAAACCAAAAAAGCCAAACCTAAGTCCCAAAACTCCTATGCATGCTCAGATTCCATAAATGTAGTGACCCTATCCGGATCACCTACTACTTGACTTAATAAAATGCAATCAAGATAACTTAAGAAAAACGATAAAGCAAATTAAACATCAGAAACTAAAACCAGGTTTACAAACCAAACCGGAGGAATACAACCGGTGACTAAAACCAAAAGTGATAAACTGTTTATACAACTAAATCAAAACTCGGTATCAACACCACTGAAATGAAAAATCACTGCGACCAAAACACTAGCTCTCAACCCTGTCTCGACCCACCGACGTCGTCCAACCTGAGACCTTCATCGTTGAATAGGGTGTCCATGAAACAAAACACTGAACGTGAGTGACTACGCTCAATAAGATAATCACGAGTATAAATACCTAGTATGATGCATGCAAATGATTGGGTACTGGTTATCACAAGTCCTGCCCAGTCTAGGTACCAATGAACATGTAGTACCATCTGGGGTCAACTCCGTTGGGTACATCCACACACTCATTCAGATCACCGTAGCTTCAATACCCATCATCAAGATGTCTCCTGTTGTCAGACAATATAATAAAGAAATATAGGGTTGAACGACCCTACTACAAAGACTATCTCGAAGGAGACCCCTCAACATGAATATACACATGCATCATAATATATCAAAGTAGTAAAACATGTATTGGAACATAAAATGCAACATATAAGCATTCATACTCGCTGGTTATCTCAGTCAGTACTTACGTACCTCACTAAGGCAGTCCCAGTAGTAGCGTCTAGGGGCCTACAAGCCAGTATTTACCGTATCATTAATACTTATCTAAATG